>NW_026521087.1:2210632-2230632 GCF_001660625.3 Ictalurus punctatus
GAAAGTGAGAGACATAGATAGAGATGACAGTGAGACACACATACACTGAGAGAGTGAGACAGAGACCGATCAAGAGAGATGGAAAGACAGGCAGACAGACAGACAGAAAGAGATAAAGAAAGAGAGAGAGAGAGACTTGTTTCTCTCAGGCTCTCATAGTGACTCAGGCCTCCGCTGGTGCTGTCCTTGGTGCTGAAATCAGTCACTAGCCTGCAGTTCACTGAATCTTCATTACAGCATAAACATAATACACTATGTAACCAAAAGTATATGGACGCCTGACCATAACACCCACATGTGCGTCTTCCCTGAACTGTTGCCACACAGCTGAAATCACAGTAAGGTTTGAAGGGGACCCAATCAATCAATCAATCAATCAATCAATCAATCAATCAATCAATCAATCAGTCAGTCAGTCAGTCAAATGTTTGCTTACACTATTTAAATAGGCCCCATTTCGTGGCAGCTATTGCTTACGGCCATACCACTCTGACAAAGCCCGATCTCATCTGACCTCGGAAGCAAATCTGGGCCTGGTTAGTACTTGCTTGGGAGACTGAATGGGAATACTAGGTGCTGTAAGCTTTTTATTTGGATAAGTGTTTTCATGATCTCTGCACAACATCCTCTTTTGGGATAAAGATTGGATACAGGTTTGAAGGGGACCCAATCAATCAAAAAAAAAAAAGCTGCCTTCCAAGCAGTAGATCTGGGTTTGATTCCCGGCCAATGCACGGATTGAAACCGGTAGCTACTTGAGGTACTTTATGGTAGTTGGCACAGAAGGAAGGGATCACCTACCTGAAAATAAATTAGTCAACAGAATGTGCCATAAGATTCTCTGCAGGCCTCCTAGAACTGTTTCTGCTTCCCACTTGTGTTGTTAGTGGTTCTTTGCTGTTTGTAAACACATCATTATCCACCAGGGCACGTTTGACCCGTGAACAGGGGCGAAAATGTAAGAAAATGCCGTCTCTCCGTGTCTGTCTTCTGTTAGCGACAAGCTAGCATGCAAACTGTGATGAGAGGTGTACATTTTCCGCAATCAGCCATCTATATAGTTAGTGTTTTATATTTAATAAGCAAAGATGTCTATATGCTGATTGGTCTTAAGCAGCATTGTCCAATCTTCAGGTTTTCGTTCCAATCTAGCAGGAGCCACACCTGATTCCAATTGTTTGATCTGCTGATCTTGGCTTTCAATAGACTAAAGTGTGGCTTCTGCATGGTTAGAATGAAAACCTGCAACCACACTGGCCCGTTCTGGATAAGACTGGACAACCCTGATCCAAAGCAAATAACCACTAAGGTAAGTGCCACTTTGTTAGTTCAGAATCTGTCATGCTGACTCGACGTCACTCGATGAACAGGGAAGGAACCGGTAGATGAGGAGACTTCCCACTGTTGACGAATGGCAATTTCAAGTTGAGGGTGCGTTTTCTTTGCGTTTTCCTGCTTGGAGGTGGGAAATTACAAGCTGCAACCTCGAGTCAAGCGCATCATTACTCTTGTCTTCTTGATGAAGGAAAGAGCCAGGCTCCCACATTCAGTGGAAAAGAAGAGACTGCCTGTGATTTTGCAAGCAGCTGTTAACTGCCTTGCTGCAAAAGGCTCAATGGAAGGGAAGCCTCTCCCAGCCTTTTCCGGGCGTAGACCTCTTGCTGATAGGTGAACTTGCTGACCAGTACTTTACGGAAAATTTTCCAGTCACGTTCAGAGTCTTATTGAGCAACGAAAGAGCCAGGCCTCCACTTTCTGTGGAAAACCAGAGACTCCCTTTCATTTTGTCAGCAAATGTTATCTGCTTTGCTACAAAAGCCCAAAAGAAGGAAATCTGCTCTGTTCAAGGTCTCGCTTTCTGGCTGTTCCTAGAGGACCTGATCCTACCGTGATGACGACCGGTCAGTTATTAAAGCAAAGTTCAAAACTTCCAGCTGGTTTCTGCCCAGTCTCAAACCAGGGACCTTTTGCATGTGACGCAAACATGATAGCCACTACACCACAGAAACCATGAGTGCAGATCTTTGGCTGTTGCCTATGGTCTGCTGATGAGAAACGCACATACTTAAACTTTTGTTCACCAGAGTTGAATTGCCCAGCATGGCATTGGTGGTATAGTGGTGAGCATAGCTGCCTTCCAAGCAGTTGACCCAGGTTTGATTCCTGGCCAATACCTGAATTGAAATGGAAAGGGAGCTGAGGGAAGTGTGAAGGTCAGTGTGGAGAGCACGAAAGATGTTGTCGACCTGAAGGTGTTGGATCACACCGTGCCAACATGAGAGCGTTCTTGGAGAGAAGGGCATAGAGTGTGCTCAGAGGTGGGGCAGACTTCATGGACTCACTTATATGTAATCTTTTGGCTGATATCCAAAACAGCTTTCAGGTTTAGATCAGGTTCAGCTGACTAAATTTAGTCTATAACTAACAACTAAATGACTCAAACATGATAAAACATTGTCCTGTTGTCTAAAGATCGATATTAGCTGTTAAAATGTGCATGAGAGAGACTTCCTATTTGTTCCATCTGTTAGCTACATTATTGTCACAGCTCCAGTGCAAAAACTAATGAAGCAAACCGCAGACATGAAACTTATCTTGGCTACGTTTGGTGTGAGGACAAAAATCATGCCAAATTAGAAATTCATTCCTATAAAAAAGAGGCGTCTTACGCTCATGCCTGTTATTCTCAGGAGGAGGACGCTCGCGGTCACGTTGCCGGCTTCACCGTAGCCAGTGAGATCAGCGCTCGTGTTTGGCAGATTTGACAAATTCTGTCCACTAGAGCCTGCTCTTGTTACCACAGAAGCACTGAAGGGTAGGTGGGGGGCCGGTGAGATGGAAACCTGAACTAAAAATTGTTGTGAACGTAAAAAAACCATGAGGCTGTGAGTCAGAGCTGTAATGTGCTGTTTTTAAATCAGACGTCCACAATCTGGGGATCCGGTGCCTGGTAAACGGTGATGTAGTTCAGGACAGCAACACCAGTCAGCTGATCTTTAAGACGGAGAAGGTGGTGGTGTGGGTCTCGCAGTAAGTATCCAGCGCATGGTGGTGAACATATTTCACTGACCTGATCTTACAGCAGTGTTCAGATTCAATGTTCAGACTCTTCTAGGGATGCATTGATACCAGTACTGGTATAGGTCTGATACTGTGCTGAGTGAATTGTGCAGCACATTAAGCAGTAATGTGACCGTGCAGAGAAACTGTTGCATGTGGGAGCTGTTCAGATCAGTGAGCACTGAGACATTGGTGTATTGTTACTGCATCCCTAGTGTCTTCTGTACAGCTTTGTTCATTTGTCTTGAAGGCAGGTTTGTGACTCTGTACCCAGGCGACGTGTTTCTAACAGGCACGCCTCCAGGAGTGGGCGTGTTCAGAAAGCCACCCATCTTTCTAAAGGTGAGCTCAGTTTCCAGTTTCTTACACTGCGTAGGCTTGTTCTCCATTTTCCAATTTTGTGAATCTCTATAAGACTAATATGACCTGGATGGAGAAACACCGTGGCTCATTTAATCCCCTTGAGTAAATATACATAAAAGACAGGGGCGCAATAAGTTTTGGTGAGCCGAAATCCTCAGAAACGTTAAGAGGTGCCCTTGGTGATGATGGGTTTAGAAAGTCATTCATCACGTCTGTTGTTTGATGACCGTGCGGAACTAAGCGATTAGAGAAATGGTCAGCTCTGGAGTTATCTCCTACTGAGGCAGGAACATCTGTACAGACGTATCCTTTGAGATTACTTTTGGAGAGAGGAAACACAAAGTACAGCGTTCTTCAAAATTAATATGAAGTCAGAAAGCTTTCTGATTAGGCGTTATCGTTAACGCACCACATCAGAAATATTTTTATTTTAAGGTCTGTGGCCTTGCAGTGTTGCACGAGTGTTTACAGTGTGTTGGTGTATACACTGATGTGTTAATCATAATCATGTGCTTATGTTTCGAATTAATTTGGGTCCAAGTTTAGATCTCAAACGCATCTTGCCGGCTGAAGTGTTTCTTTTATAACCAACAACTGAACACACCTTAGTGCTAATTTCTTTTAAACTCGCAATCCCCCCCCCCCCCCCCCCCCCCCCCCGCCAACAAAAATAATTAGCTTTTAATTAATTAGCTTTTGAACGAAATGTTCCATCAAAACAAACCTCATGACTACACCTGAGTACTAAATTTGATTAGTTCTTTGTACTGCTTCTAAAACATGACCCATCAGACAGCTACTTACGGGGGGGGGGGGGGGGGGGGGGATTCTTTATAATTCAGAAGGAATACAGAAAGGACACGTCGTGGAGTGTCAGATCGAGGAGATCGGGTTCATCCGAAACACAGTGGTGTGACTCCTGCACGGTTGGCTGACTTTTATCTGAGCTACAGAGATGGAAAAAATTAAAATAAATCCCTTTCACCGTTGAAATGCTTTAATGTCTAGACGTTTCTGAAATCCTAATCAGATTTGTGTGCACTAGAAATGATTGGTCCAGAGTGCAGGTGCTGTGATCTTCCAGGAGATAGAGCTCTGTTGATTATTATTACTGTATTAGTGGGTTGTCCAACTTGCGAATCTCTCTCGACATTATCGATCGCCTTCTCCGTGAGTGTGCAGGTGGTCCTTGTGCAGTTCACCTGTGTGTGTGTGTCTCGAGATCTTACTCAGCACCTGGTGCACTATAGTAATCAGCCCTGTCCGTCAGCATCTCTCTCGCCGTGCTGCATGTGGAAGGAGTCTGTCTATATATGTACTTGTGTGGGGTGAAAGAGGGGGGTTATGGGATTGCTACGGTGTCCCAAGAGGGCTGGCGGCATTACCAGTGGATAATCAGGGGCTGATTGGAGGGTCAGTGGTTCATAAGCTCCGTCACTCATCGTTAACAGCATCATGTATGAGAACGTGGAAAAAGAAAGATCCGGATTGAGTGACGGTGCAGAACAAAATCTGTATTCGTCTCTCCAAATCAAACAAAGCAACGTTATAAAGCAACAATTTTCATCAAACAGAAACCAGAGAAGAACTCGTTAACTTCCTAACAATCCAACATTGTCAAACACTCACTAATTAAACTGAATACAATGACCAATATCCTGCTCTCTTATTGGTTAACAGCTCTGATCAACTCAAAATCCTACCAATATTCTCACTCAAAGCCTACCATCAGCATTATATCGAATGACATTAACACACTTAACACACAACATGTAGCTCAGAGCTCAGTCTTCAGTTTGCACTAGAGCTACAAGGCTCTAAACTGTCAACAGTGTGGAAAGTGAACGCTTAAATCATCACACACTGGTTTAGAAATCTATCTATACAAATAAAGAATTTTTAGCTGCTAGTAGTAAAGGCATAATGCTTTAGGTTTCATGATGCTAAACCGCTAGATATAAGCTTCACTTGTTAGCTACAGCACATTAAGCTCATAGCTTCAGTGCAAAACTGAAAACCACAACAAACATTTCCTAACTACATTCATAAGAAAGAGAGAAACCAAATGCAGTTTTTAAAGGTCCACGTTCAAGAACACATCTTGCTCCAAGCGAATTACCAGAAACACTGATATTTTGTAACTAAACCTAGAGCGGTGTAGACGTGTGTTTCTCCTGCGTCAGCCTTAGAGGAACTGCGAGACGAACTGGAAGAGTTTGTGTTTGTTCTCGGCCTGGAGGAAAAGAGGACTGATCTCTAGGTACACCGCCTCGCTCTGCCGGTCCTCCATCAGCACCTGGTACAAGAGAAACACACTGTAATCCAGTCTGTACAGGATTTCGGAGGGTTTTTATAATTATTTATATACATTATATACATTTATTTATTTATATTGTGATTATTGCGGCCCAAAATGCTCGATTTTTCTGTGGCTTTTTTCAAATTTACGTTGTTTTTCACACAAAATTGTTTTGCGCGTTCTTCCGCGGTGATGTTTGTTGGTAAACGAGACCTTTTAGCTGTTACTCATGTTGACGGACATGAATCGAAGAGGAAATCTTGGCCCAGATCTGCAGAAAATCTGCGGTAAGTTTAAAACGTTGCAAGCTGTTCCGAATATTGCGGCGTTTGCTCGATTCTGCTTTCGTTTCTGCGATCGCAAATGGAACCGTGGAAGAAGCTGTTCACAGGATAAACATATTTATGGCACACTTGTACGATATCCTGTGTGAAGTTTACTTGAAGACATGTCGGAGACTCTGAAAACGTGTGAGGAAAGCTTATCTGAGACTGAGTCTGCCATTTGGCAGAAACCCAATACCCTGAGGACAACATCCCCATTGTGAAGCATGGTGGTGGTAACACTACAAAATGTGTACGTGTGTGTGTGGGGGGGGTGGGGTTAGGGGATGGGGTTAGGGGATGGGGTGTGTTGGCTCAAATTTAGCCTATTACCCAAAAACACTTAAAATTCAACTTAGAAGCCAACACTCACATCTACCTCTGAACCCAGTTGGAGATAGAAAAAATACACCAGCCATGAGTGAGAAGAAGCAAGGGTCCAGCTTTATTGTTCCATTCCACCACACGAGATCCACACCGATGAGAATTCTCAGAAGTGATCTGATACCCTGAGCTTGAGCTCCAGTATTTATACTGAACTTACACAGTCAATAACCCATATGTTTCAAGAAGAGTATGATCTCACTACCAATAGGGTTAAAAAAGAGCTCATTTACCTTACTATTATGTTCCAGAAAAGGGCTATTCCACTTACACATAGAATCAAAACCAGGTGTTTTAATTTACACATAAAATCAAAACCCATGGATTTCTAATAACCCAGAAAGTCAAATCCACGGGATTTCAATAACCCAGAGACTCAAAACTAAGGGATTTCAGTAACCCAGAGAATCGAAACCAAGGGATTTGAATAACCCGTAGAATCAAAAAGTGGAGAGACAAAACAATCTAGAGGGACCTTGGTCTTACTATTATCTCACGGGGGGGCAGCTTGACTCAGCCACCCTTATAAATGGCTCCTCATGGTTCTCTCTTAACATTAAGGCCTTCCTTGCGAGCCTGCATTTCTAGTTTATAATTTATTTTCATATTTGCTCTATATCTCTATTTTATATATAGTTATACTGCTTGAAATCCGGTTTACTGTACTTCCTACTTCATAATATCATTATATTACCCATCTACTGTCCTACATATCCTATTATTCTGTTTTTTATAGAGTGTATATATATATATATATATATAAAATAAGATATTACCCTTATAATATCTTAATATTCCTTTTTATTATTCTTATAAAGTTATTGTAGTATGTGTGAGAGAGAGAGAGTGTGTGTGTGTGTGTGTGTTATGTCTACTTGCCCGCCCTTGACTGTACGAGTGTGTGTGTGTGTGTGTGTGTGTGTGTGTTATCACTCCTCAGCTCGTACACTTCTTTTTGACTTTTTGACTAATAAACCATAGTGTATTACTCTTAAAGATCTAAGTAAAGTGTGAATCCAATTCAATATTCAATATCAGTCAATATCCGCCTCACACCGCTTCTGTGTGTCTTGGTGCCCGTCTTTTCTTCTTCTCCCCTTTACTGGATACTAGGTCTCCCTCATGTTTATTTCATGTCATTTTTATCCACAATAGGTGTCAGAAGTTGAAAGGGGGGTGAATACTTAGGAAATGCACTTAAATAATGAGGAAAACAGTCTGAAGAACACTCAGTCGTCAGTATACACTAAGAATTTAGTCAACATTTTTTCTAGGGCACTCTGCACTGCGTTGTGGGGAACACAGCGGTTCTGACAAACCTCTGAGACAAAACAGCGTCACGGCACTGCAGTGATGCCTGTCTGTTAGTTTGCTTTGCCTCAGACTTATTTTGAACTGATCTAATGTTTTGTCTGCTTGTGGGTTGGAAGTCCGTGATAGTTATATAAGTAGATATTTATATAAATCTTCCACACACACACAAACATCATCCATCCATCACAGCACCACTTCTGAAGCGGGGAAAACTTCAGCCACAACAACTACAGGAACTGTTACCATTGCTCGAACGAGAAAGATTCTTATTAACGAACAACTTTTATATGGACAGAAAGATACAGTCCCCTCTGAAACTACTGGGACGACAAGACCAATTCTTTTTCTTTTGCTGTAGACTGAAGACATTTGAGTTTGAGATCAAAAGATGAATATGAGACGAGAGTTTCAGCTTTTATTTCCTGGTATTTACATGTAGAGGTGATAACCGACATAGAACATAGCAAGTTTTGTATCACACCAGCCAATTTGTAGGCGAGTAAAAATATTGGAACATGTGACTGAAAGGTGTTTCTTGTTACCCAGGTGTGTCCTGTTAGATTGACTGTTTAAACAATAAATAGCGCTGAACATCTACTCTTAGTTTTGGTTTTAGCCTTCAGTTTCACCTGTGAAGACTGCATCTGTTGTTAAAAAGGATAAGCCAACATGAAGATCAGAGAGCTGTCTATGGGAGAAAAGCAAGTCATTTTGAAGCTGGGAAAAGAGGGAAAAAGAATCAGAGGCATTGTTCAAACATTGGAGCATAGCCACTACAACAATATGGAATATCCTGAAAAAGAAAGAAAGCACTGGTGTACTGAGCAGCAGACACCGAATGGATCGGCCAAGGACGACAACAGCAGCTGATGACAGAAACATTGTGAGAGCTATGAAGGAACCCGACAAAACAACAGTTAGTGACATCAACAAAAACCTCTACAGGGTAGGGGTGAAGGTCTCAGACACTGTGAGAGCAGAAACACAGGCCATACCACTTGATGCAGTTACTGCAAGCAAGGGATGCGCATCAAATATTAAGTGTTATTTATTTTAACTTACTTCAAGACTTGTCTGTTCCTATACATTTCCTTTTTCCAGGAAATAAAAGTTGAACTTTCATCTCATATCTCATTGTTTGATCTCAAACGCAAATGTTTTTGGTGTATAGCACAAACAAATGAATCATCTGTTCTAATAGTTTCAGAAGGAACTCTATATTAGCAGTTTAAAACAGCATTGAGTACAACGTGGGCCGTTTAAACTTTTCAGCCTTGAAAATCATCAAGAAAGGGGACTGTATATAAGGAAAAGCACCTGATAGCCATTGTGAAATCTGTAAAGTGATGCTTTGGGCCTGATTTGTTGGTGGTGGGGGAGGCGGTGACTAATGTTATCTGTAGTAGAGCCAATACGTTTGCAGGAAATAAAGTACTCCTTAAGAAAAATATTGTTTTATACAGAATCCCCGTATGTTTAAGATCATGACATGATTTAATAAGTGGTGCGCATTTGCACGATGGGTGCCAATACTTTTGGAGCTACCGGTCTGCCTCACCGGTATATACCCAGCTGGCAGTAGGTGTGTAAGCTGTAGGCTTGTTTCAGTCAGCTTCTCTTGACCAAGTGCAACATCAAACTCCATCTCTCCTCCTCCACATTCTGCCACCTCACACAGCAAGGCAGAGACAGCACAGGCTGCACACACACACACACACACACACACACACACACACACACACACACACACACACACACACATACACACACACACACAGAGTTCTGATTATTACTACTTACATTATCAAATATGTCTCCTTTACCACTGTTCATCCCTCATTCCTATTGAAGGGGGTGTGGCTTATGAGACAGTCCCAGTGAAGGAGGTGTGGCCTTTGTGTCTCAGTCATAGTGAAGGAGGCATGTCCTGTGTCTCAGTCAAAGTGAAGGAGGCGTGGCCTCTGAACTTTGCATGTTACTGGATTATGTTTGTGGATTACTGTTTGGATTTACCTGCCTGTGTGTCTCTCAATAAAACTGTTCATACTGCACTTGCATCCTACCTTATCTTCATTGCATCACGAAATGTGACAGAATATTCTGCCGTAACATGGATGCAGCAGGAAGACAAGGGAGACATCACGCTACAATGGGAGTAGCAGGACAATACCTTATCGGGAAACGTTCTGATTACTGACCTCAGATTTCTTGTCCGTGCAGTTCCCTCAACGGTACGCCGTTGAACTGCCGCCAGAGACAGCGGGATTGAGCAGCTACCCGCTGGAGTTCCTCTTCAGCTGCCAGGAATATTTCTGCAGCCTGGCGTATCCCAAGCCTACTAAGAGACAGTGGATCGGGTTCTTGGTGTCCAGGTTTTGCGGACCGGCCCGTGACTGGGCGAAGCAGCTGGTGAGCAGAGTCCTCTGCCCTCCAGGATGTCACTCAATTTGCAGAACTTTTTATGGAGGAGTTCACGCAGCCAGGGCAGCTTCATGGTCTGGATTTACTGGGGTGGAGAGTCAATGGACAGCCCCAGCCTGACCTGCCCTTTAAGCTCTATTATGAGGGGATTGACAGGTCAGCCTCCACCGATCTGCTTCAGGTTCCAGCCAATGTGGAGGAGGTGGCACTGACATGCATGTCTGAGGGCTGCAGGAGGGAGACCAAGCTACAATGCCCTACCTGCAAAAAACTGGGTCTCCAGGAAGCATTCTACTGCTCTTCCACTGCAAAGCCCAGTTACTGTCCCAAGTGTCTGTTAACCAGGACAACCAAGCCCTGCTCAAGCCCAAGTCTACTGACACGGCCGACCAAGTTCTGCTCAAGCCCAAGTCTACTGATATGGCCGACCAAGTTCTGCTCAAGCCCGAGTCTACCGACACGGCCGACCAAGTTCTGCTCAAGCCCGAGTCTACTGACACGGCCGACCAAGTTCTGCTCAAGCCCGAGTCTACCGACACGGCCGACCAAGTTCTGCTCAAGCCCGAGTCTACTGACACGGCCGACCAAGTTCTGCTCAAGCCCGAGTCTACCGACACGGCCGACCAAGCCCTGCTCAAGCCCAAGTCTACTGACACGGCCGACCAAGTTCTGCTCAAGCCCGAGTCTACCGACACGGCCGACCAAGTTCTGCTCAAGCCCGAGTCTACCGACACGGCCGACCAAGTTCTGCCATGAATTCCCCTTTAAGCAGCACGCTGTGGAGCATGTGAGCGCGCGTGCACGAGCAGGTGCACCTGCTTTTCCCTTGTTGACAATCGTGACATTTCGACACGTGCATTTGTTATGTTTCTGTTATGTCTCCTCCCCGTTCTGTCATTGGTTGTTGTTTCACGTGTGTCTGAATCGCCCTCAGCCATCAGCCATTACGAGGCTGATTATGTTTGTATATATACCGCGCGCCTCCCAGCACACAGCGCGGACTATTGAGTTGTAGTAGATTAGTTGAGTGTCCTTACGATAGAGAACCAAAGTCACAGTTTATAGTTTCATGGTTCAATTCATAGTCATAGTTCATGTCATGTTTCATGTTTAGGTTCATTAGTTTAGTTCACGCTGGTTTCTCCGCCCCCAGTCCCGCGCTATAGTTCATGTTCATGAGAAAGAAAGAAAAAAGAAACATCCACCTAGTGTTTAAAAAAACAAAAAATTAAAAATAGAATGTAAATATATAACTGGAGCTTCTGTCAGCATTAGTATAAGACTTAATGTAGTGCACCTACTTATTTTAACTTGGTATGTGTTTGGAAAAAATCAAAAAGCTTTAAAAAAAAAAAAAAAAAAGGGCTGGATTGTAAAATTTAAAAAGAAAAAAGAAATTGTGCAGTCCATGGATTATTGCTCTGAAGATAAACAAGAAAAAGAAAAAAGAAGGCACCTATCATGGTGGTCTTTCCCTGATTCAGGATCTGAGGAGATGAAGGAGAGAACAGAACAGACCCAGCACAGAGAAAGGAGAGTCACATTCAAGGGAGAAAAAGCACAGGGAGAAGGCTGGATGAGGTGCATTGTGGGAAGACACGATGGGGACTGGGTCATCTTGGAGGAAAACAAAGCGGTCACACTGATGTAGTCACTCGGTCCACAGTGTTATTGACCTCGTTTTTGTTGGAGTCCAGGCCTTTGGCAGCGTTCAGACCGTTGTGGAGATTCTCCACCACCTTCTTCATGCTCCTCAGCTCTCCGGGGTGCGGCGTGGCCCGTCGCAACAGCGTTCCCTATGACAGAGGAAAAGAAATAAAGAAAACAAGACCATCATTGGAGATACACGAGCTATAGTTATAGACACTTAGTTATTGCTATTCATCACATTCGATCCATCACCGTTATAAAACGGCTCCTTTCCCACGCTGGTCCTGTTACTCGGTTATTGATGAATCATTCATTCCTGGCAATAGTTGAGCGTACATATTTGCTGGTCTATGGTCTGTTTTGTACTGTGTTATCTTTAATTTTTTTTGTGGAGTCACCGAGTTGTCAAGTTATTATTCTGACAGGGTCATGTGATTAGCACGGCAACAGCTGGACTACATTCCGCTAACAATAATAATAATAAGAATAATAATAAGAATAATAATAATAATAAAGCTAAATGATGAGTGTAGGCACAAGGTCTGTGTATTTAATAACAGAAAGGCTAACTTAGTGCATATTCTGCATTTATAACCTATAGTATCACTATACATACACTCACTGGCCACTTTAAGACAAACACCTGTACAGCTGCACAGCTGTGCAATTATCCAATCAGACAACCATGTGGCAGCAGCACAGTGCATAAAATCATGCAGATATACATCAACGGCTTCAGGAAATGTTCACATCAAACATCTGAATAGGGGGAAAATGTGCTCTCGGTGACTCGGTGGCATGGTTGTTGGTGCCAGACGGGTATTTGCGTATTTCAGAAGCTACTGATCTGCTTGGAATTTCACAGCCTCCTGAGTTTATTCAAGATGGTGCAAAAAACCATCGAGTGGCGGAACTAAGAGTGGAAACGGCTTGTTGATGAGCGAGATCAAAAGAGAGCTCGATAGCTAGACTGGGTCGACCCGAGAGGAAGGCTACCATAAAATGGAAAAAAAACAAAACAAAAAAAAACATGCCGAACCTGAGAAGACGTCCACATTTTATCTACATGATTTCATGTGTTGGATAACTGCATGAATGAGCAGGGATATACCAATGAGTGTATAAATCAGTACTGTACTATTAGAAAACCATTTAAACAATTCTCACAGGTCCCGGTCACATAGCAATACAGGTTTCTGCTCTACTCTTTTCTTACAACAGTGATTCATTCATCACGGAACAGGACAGGGCTATGTTTACAGAACTAGGCCATTTGAATGACTTTACTCCCAACTCTCAGTGTACCACGCCAAGTACAGGATAAAACACCATAGGTGTGCTGTTCCAGATAAATAATCAACGACAGTGACTGAAGGCGAAGTAAGCCCCTAAAGCAAGGTCATAGCTTTAACTACGGATCCAAAATCAGACTCTTAGAGGGCTTTCGCACTGGCAGCTCAGTCTGAGCGTGGTTTGTGTGTAATGTGAAAGCTGTCACATGGACCGGGAAGCACAGCGTGGTACCGGACCTGAGACTACCTGAAGGAGGTGGTCCTAGTTCGGTTGCTCTGGAACCGAGCCACGGTTCCAGTGAATATGAACGCAAATCGTACTCCGTTCCGCGCTTATTCAGGAAGTAAAGTAACCTGCGCGTGCATTTTAGCTGAGGACAGCATCATTACGACGTAGTCTCCACAACGCACGTGTACCATGAGCGGCAGGGGAATTTGTGGGACACAGAAGAGGTCCACTGCTGCGCATAATATCTGTTGCACCTGCGTTCGAGTGAGTCTGAACCCAGACCAACGGGGGGAACAATCGCACTCTGATTTGGACCGCAGCAAACATGACCCGTGTGACAACTATCGTACTCAAAGGCTACCGCATGCTTTATGTTCTAATTTTATTAGTTTCCAAGTGTGGTTCATACCACCAGGGTCACTCCCTGTATTAACAAAGGTGAACTGTCAGGAATTTCTTGCCATTGTATTTTGTGTTTATATACTTCTTTATTTTCGCTATTTACTGAATGCACTTCATTCAATTAGTTGGGTTTCCAAAAATTCTGACAATCCTGACTCGGCAACCTACAGAGTAATGTCCGAAATCCACAGGCGTGAAAGTTTCCTCACTCAAACTCGGGATTCTGACACTCTGACATAAGCGTTTGCACATTTGCATTTTAATTAATGATACAGTAAACACATGCATCAAAACCAATCTTATAAATTGGATGGTAGCAGTAGTAAGATAATAGTAATAGTAATAATAGTCCGAGCTGTTATTTCAGTTTAACACACACGTGCGCGCACACACACACACACGGAAGCTCAATCAGGTGATAGAGTCCAGCATTTCACAATTCTCTCACCTGTTCATCGTCGTCATCGAGGAATCGGATGGTGCTCATTCTATTCGTGGCTCTGTTGTCCCACGTGTCATCAGCCACATCGTTCACGAGACTCTCCAGAGTGCCATAGCGTGCCAGGTTATCAGAACCTACATATACACACACAAACACATTCCACTATCATGTCTCACCTCACCATTCCCAAAATATTTTCCCAAAGCTGAAGGTTAAGCCAAAATAAAGTAACCTCAACTGAAGAGTTCACCTGCGATACCCAGCAAGTAAAAAATGTCAGATTAGGGCTCCGATTATACTCGACTTGTATAAACCCGGACTTATTTAGAGGCTTTGTGCATGAGTGTCTGTGCTCCTGCTCGGTCTCCGTCTCTCCCTCCCTCCTCACCTCAGTGACCTAGCTTCCATGGGTTTTCCACCCTCATCAGTCCGTATCACCACAAATGATCATAATCCCTCGGCCTAAACAAGAAAACACAGCTGCTACTCAGAAGAGGTTAAGAATGACAAACTTTCTATTCGTCTTTATCGACACTACGTTTACATTCGCAGGCAAAAATATATATAGATATACGAAATTAATTCTGGTGCACTCTCAGTGCACAGCAGTGGATGTGGTTCCACTTGCCACTGTGGTTAGTGCTTAATAGCCACGAGTGTGGTTAGGCAGAGATAAGCTTCTTTAAGCCATGAAATCCAGCGGGTGTACATAAAACAGCTCAGGTGCAGAGAGAGAAAGTGCCAGACAAGATCAGAGATTTTAGGCTCTGTCTACTTATCAAACATTCCAAAAAAATGTATTCTTCTTCTATAAGAATATGTGCTAGACAGGCACAGAGCAAATTAAAATCCTACAAGCCATGCCGTTTAGGGCTCACGTTGAGCAGAGACCTTCTCAAACACAGGAATTCATACATACGGAGTGCTAATGTTTGCATACGCATAGGACAAAATAGCGAAAACAAAGAAATATAAATGATATGGGGGGGGAACATTTCGTGAGTTGTTTTTCTTTATTATCAAAAAAAAGAAATGATCAAATGAACTATTTTAAGAATGAATAAGAAGAACTCAGGGTTGCCTCCACCACCACCAAGTCTAGTCCATTCCTTTAGTCTCATTACTAATCTGTATGTCTCAAACTCAAATACCCTTAAAATACATGCCTCAAAAAGCAAGACAGCTATTGAAGAAAAACTATTTCTGACATTTGACCTTGTTTGGATCAACTCTAAAATCTAATATCAGTTCATCTTCTGTGTACAGTCACGATTCTATATAAATCCTCCAAAACATACTACCTCCACCACCTGGTGGCTTTTAATTCCCTCAGTTGTAATATATTGGCTGCCTTGCAGTTCTCCCTGTAGTTCTGGCCTTGTTTCCCACTGAAGTTAAGCAAGGTTGAGCCTGGCCAGTACCTGGATGGGAGACCTACTGGGCAAAACTAAGGTTGCTGCTGGAAGTGGTATTAGTGAGGCCAGCAGGGGGCGCTCACCCTGTGGTCTGTGTGGGGCCTAATGCCCCGGTATAGTGAGGAGGGATACTATACTGTAAAAACAGCACAGTCTTTTGGATGAGACGTTAAACCGAGGTCCTGACTCGCTGTGGTCATTAAATATCCCAGGACACTTCTCGTAAAGGAGTAGGGGTATAAGAAAAAGGCTAGAAAAAGATCTGACAAGTTATCTTGATTGCACTTGCATCGCAAAAAGCCACTATTTTAACAGGAGTGTGTAGACTTTTTATAGCCTCGGTAGATTGGTATACGTGTGCGGCACGCACCACACATGCTGTTCCTGGCTTGAAATGCTACGGATTATAATATTCATAATCGAAACAGTACATGATCTATACTTCAGCCTGTACTGTGCTGAAGCAAAAAAAAGTGTTCTTAAGTTTAAAAAAATAATAATAATAAAATTAAATGTTCTAACTGCCACTGAGCACAAGCGAACATATCAATGAAACTTAAGAACCTTATTTGATCATATGCAAAGTCATGTCATTCTTGAGGTTATTAAAATCATCCAGTCATTTTCAGGTTTCAGCTCTGTGCTTCATGCTGGCACTTTCAAGTAACTTTGTAGGCTGAAAGCGATCGCCACTAGAAGCAGGTATGTCGAGTATCACTTCAGATATGGAACTGTTCTGCCGTTCCATACTGTTCTGACACTAATTAAGTCTCCGTGGATTTCTATGAAACCGGACTTTTCTTTATGAAGTTAAAAAATAAATAGAAAATTGTGCTGTTGTAGAGTTTCGAGAAAAAGAAATTATTCATGCTGTTTGGAAATACAGTGTTATACTGTGTGTGTATATATATATATATATATATATAATTAGTGTAATATAAACAGAAAATATATATATAAGTCGATACCACAGAATTTAATTAAAAACACTCCTGGAGGACACTGATACTGGCAAAGAGAGAGAGAGAGAGAGAGAGAGAGAGAGAGAGAGAGAGAGAGAGAGAGAGAGAGAGAGAGATTTTAGTTATCCTAAATGTGCACACACACACACCCCTTATACTCTGAATGCAAGCATTAGTTTAAATTCACTGATACGGTGTCAGGATAAAAAGATTTATTAAAAGCATGAACATGTGAATAATTATTAGCGACATGAGGCTACATTTAGCTGACAGGACACGGGCTGAATGGAGATGCATGGTGGACCATTAAGAGGTAGTTTATAACACTGCAATGCGTTTGCATCATTAACAAATAGAGAGAGATAGAGGGGGGAGAGGGAGAGAGAGAGAGTGGGGGAGAGAGGGAGAGAGAGTGGGGGAGAGAGAGAGAGAGAGGGGGATTTGAATTGAATTTGAATTTCAAAAGCCTTTTTATTTACATGATTTTAAAACTACAATGACCGATTTCGGTCCCACAGAGTCATTTCAAATAACACTAACTAAATAGGCAGGGCAGGGCAGGGAGGCAGATAGGTACATACAGTGAGGGAAAAAAGTATTTGATCCCCTGCTGATTTTGTACGTTTGCCCACTGACAAAGAAATGATCAGTCTATAATTTTAATGGTAGATTTATTTGAACAGTGAGAGACAGAATAACAACAAAAAAATCCAGAAAAACGCACGTCAAAAATGTTATAAATTGATTTGCATTTTAATGAGGGAAATAAGTATTTGACCCCTCTGCAAAACATGACTTAGTACTTGGTTTAAAAACCCTTGTTGGCAATCACAGAGGTCAGACGTTTCTTGTAGTTGGCCACCAGGTTTGCACACATCTCAGGAGGGATTTTGTCCCACTCCTCTTTGCAGATCTTCTCCAAATCATTAAGGTTTCGAGGCTGACGTTTGGCAACTCGAACCTTCAGCTCTCTCCACAGATTTTCTATGGGATTAAGGTCTGGAGACTGGCTAGGTCACTCCAGGACCATAATGTGCTTCTTCTTGAGCCACTCCTTTGTTGCCTTGGCCGTGTGTTTTGGGTCATTGTCATGCTGGAATATCCATCCACGACCCATTTTCAATGCCCTGGCTGAGGGAAGGAGGTTCTCACCCAAGATTTGATGGTACATGGCCCCGTCCATCGTCCCTTTGATGCGGTGAAGTTGTCCTGTCCCCTTAGCAGAAAAACACCCCCAAAGCATAATGTTTCCACCTCCATGTTTGACGGTGGGGATGGTGTTCCAGGGGTCATAGGCAGCATTCCTCCTCCTCCAAACACGGCGAGTTGAGTTGATGCCAAAGAGCTCCATTTTGGTCTCATCTGACCTCAACACTTTCACCCAGTTGTCCTCTGAATCATTCAGATGTTCAGTGGCAAACTTCAGACGGGCATGTATATGTGCTTTCTTGAGCAGCGGACCTTGCGCGCGCTGCAGGATTTCAGTCCTTCACGGCGTAGTGTGTTACCAATTGTTTTCTTGGTGACTATGGTCCCAGCTGCCTTGAGATCATTGACAAGATCCTCCCGTGTAGTTCTGGGCTGATTCCTCACTGTTCTCATGATCAATGCAACTCCACGAGGTGAGATCTTGCATGGAGCCCCAGGCCGAGGGAGATTGACAGTTCTTTTGTGCTTCTTCCATTTGCGAATAATCGCACCAACTGTTGTCCCCTTCTCACCAAGCTGCTTGGCACTGGTCTTGTAGCCCATTCCAGACTTGTGTAGGTCTACAGTCTTGTCCCTGACATCCTTGGAGAGCTCTTTGGTCTTGGCCATGGTGGAGAGTTTGGAATCTGATTGATTGATTGCTTCTGTGGACAGGTGTCTTTTATACAGGTAACAAACTGATATTAGGAGCACTCCCTTTAAGAGTGTGCTCCTAATCTCAGCTTGTTACCTGTATAAAAGACGCCTGAGAGCCAGAAATCTTTCTGATTGAGAGGGGGTCAAATACTTTTTTCCCTCATTAAAATGCAAATTAATTTATAAAATTTTTGACATGCTTTTTTCTGGATTTTTTTGTTGTTATTCTGTCTCTCACTGTTCAAATACAACAACCATTAAAATTATAGAATGATCATTTCTTTGTCAGTGGGCAAACATACAAAATCAGCACTGTAGGTGATAAAAATAAACACCACTTCCAAATGCATCTGAAAAACCACAGGGAGTATAAAAAAAATAAAAAGCGAAAAAAAAAAACACAATAGTAGAAGTTGATTAAATTTCACCTTTTCTTCTGCAACCACACATAATGCCCCTTCCAGACACCATATATTTTCAAACGATACACGATCCTTCAACTAAAACCAAAAGCAGTCAAGACGTTCCACAGGTAAGTATGCTCAACTCTGTCGAAAGCCTTTTCCTGATCAATTAAAACCAAACCACATTCCAAATTAAAAATCCTTCCGGCCTCTGCAACATCCCAAATGAACGAAATGTTATCGTGAATAAATCGACCCGGCACACAGTAGGTCTGGTCCGGATGGATCACCTCTTCCATGACTATACTAAGTCGGTTTGCCAATACCTGAGAGAGCAGTCGGTATTCTACACAGAGAACTGAGACAGGTCTCCATGATCTTATGTCGTGTAGATCTCCTTTTTTGGGCAACAGAGTCAATACTGCTCTGCGACAACTGAGTGGCAGCCGCCCCGTGACTAAACTGTCACCCAGTACCTCCAGTAGGTCTGCACCCATTTCAGGCCAAAAGGACTTATAAAAGTCAGCCGGTAGACCATCGATCCCTGGTGCCTTGCCACTCTCCATACCCTGGAGGGCTCGTAGCAGTTCCTCTAGGGTCAACTCCCCTCCGAGGTCTGCATGCGTTTCCTGACACCTGAGGGAGATCCTTCAAGAAGACGTTATCATGGGCCTGTTCATTGTAGATTTCACACATGTACAGTTCCTTGTAGAAACCGACTGCTCTCTTTCGAATTTCTCTATGGTCCACTAAAAGTGTCCCATCATCAGAAAACAGGCCATGTATCATCTTATTCTGACCATTCTTTTTTCCACATTAAAAAAGAATTTCGACGGTGCATACATACACTCCACAGTCTGAAACCGTGACCTGACCAGAGCTTCTTGTGCGGTAACGTCTAGCAATTTAGTCAATAAACTCCTTTTTTGTTCTTAAATTTTCTATGCATACCTGGCGTCCTGTGTTTTTCATTAACTCTTGAAGCTCCATTATTTCGTTCTCCAAGGATTTCATGCGGAGAGTTGTGTCTCTAGTGACACTGGAGGTAGATTTCACACTTGTACAGTTCCTTGTAGAAACCGACTGCTCTCTTTCGAATTTCTCTATGGTAGAGAACCATACGATGGTCCGTAAATCCTACTGGTATATTTACACAACTTCTAAAAGCACTTAACTGGTGTTTAAAAGCATCAAA
>NW_026521087.1:2235632-2263132 GCF_001660625.3 Ictalurus punctatus
TGCTTGCCATGGTGAAATCGGGACAGGGCGCCAATACATTCAAGAGCCGCCCGCGTAGGGTGCCAATACTTTCGAGAGCTGGACAGATATGGCACCAGCATTGTTAGAACCGGCCGTGTAGTGCGCCAATACTTTTTAGAGCCGACCGTCAAGGGCGCCAGTACTTTTGAGAGCTGGCCGTGCAGGGTGCCAATATTTTATACTTTTGAGAGCCGGCCAGATCGTGTGCCAAAATATTTCTGAGAGCCGAACAGATCGTGTGCCAATACATTTTAGAGCCGAACGTGTACGGAGGAAAAATTTTTACAGCTTTCTCCTTAGAGGGCCAATACTTTTGAAACTCAATGCCAGTCTATGGGAAATTTTCAGAATTCGAGCTTCTGTAGCGGGAATTCCGGCATTCCGATCGCTTACAAAAGTCATAGCACACTTCAATAAGCCGATTGATTCGACACCTCACCCGTCGATCTCCGACAAACGGTGCGGGACTAGTTATGTGCCGAAAAAAGTGGAAGAATAATAATTATTATAATAACTAGACCGGTACATTTCCTGAAGAAAATGTGAGTTTCGAGAGTCGGACGAATAGGTTGCTAGAGGGGTTTAGCATGATGCTAGCATGTTTTAGCATGATGCTAGCATGTTTTAGCATGATGCTAGCATGTTTTCGCATCATGCTAGCATGTTTTCGCATCATGCTAGCATGTTTTCGCATCATGCTAGCATGTTTTCGCATCATGTTAGCATGTTTTCGCATCATGCTAGCATGTTTTTGCACATTTTCGCATCATGCTAGCATTTTTTAAGCATGTTTTCGCATCATGCTGGCATGTTTTAGCAAGTTTTCGCATCATGCTAGCATGTTTTCACATCATGCTAGCATGTTTTCGCATCATGCTGGCATGTTGCTAGCATGTGTTAGCACTGTACTGGCCGTGTAGGGTGCCAATACTTTTAAAGCTGGACAAATAGGGCGCAAATATTTTCGAATGCCGGACTCTAGGGCACCAATATAATCGAGAGGCGAAAGCGTAGGGTGTCAATAATTTCGAGTGCCGGGCGCTAAGGGCGGCAATACTTTCGAGAGCCGACAGCATAGGGCGGCAATACTTTCGCGAGCCAGACAGATGGGGCGCCAGCATTGTTAGAGCCGGCTGTGTAGTGCGTGAATACTTTTTAGAGCCGACCGTCAAGGGTGCCAGTACTTTTGAGAGCTGGCCATGCAGGGTGCCAATACTTTTGAGCGCCGGCCGGATAGGGTGCCAATACTTCTAAGAGCCGAACGGATCGTGTGCCAATACATTTTAGAGCCGAACGTGTACAGAGGCAAAACCTTTAGAGCTTTCTCCTTAGAGGGCCAATACTTTCGAAACTCAATGCAAGTCTATTGGAAATTTTCAGAATTTGAGCTTCCGTAGCGGGAATTCCAGCATTCCGATCACTTATAAAAGTCATAGCACACCTCTCCTCAATAAGCTGATCGATTCGACACCTCACCCGTCGATCTCCGAGAAACGGTGCGGGACTAGTTACGCGCCGGGAAAAAAAGTGGAAGAAGAATAACAATAACTAGACCGGTACATTTCCTGAAGAAAATGTGAGTGGTGCTTGCGTTGGCGAAACAGGGACGGGTGCCAATACTTTCGAGAGCCGACAGCATAGGGCGCCAATACTTTCCAGAGACGGACAGATATGCTACAGTAAATGTTAATAATAATAATAATAGGACGTTATTTAAAAGCTCATACAGCTGGTGTGATTTTTATTTAGTAGTTAATTTAACATGCTATGCTAACATGTAAACAATAAGATAATATTCCTGACGTACATTTTACACTCAATATTGACTGTTTCTGTTCTATTTCACCAACAAAAATATTTCCAAACAAAGCCACAGCAGGTCCTGCTCCTTTTTCCTCCTAATTCCCTCATTTCTCCACGTTGGGATTAATAAAGTATTATCGTATCTCATCTTTTGTTCAAATGGGAGATTTCTTATTTATTTTATTTATTTTGTTTATTTTTAAATAGGAGACTTTTTAATAATTTTATTAAAAAATGGCTTCATGTTTCAATTATAATGACGCGTTTGTTCAAACAAAAATGTTTTCAGTCCTTTAAGGATCAGGTTTCCGCACGTGGACGCCCTCTTCAGTACATTTACTTCAGTCAAGTAATTAGAGCCTTTACTAGTTTACATGAACACATTCGGACGACTTACTTTACATCAAAGCATTTTTCTAGGATAAAACACAAGCGTGTTTGATGAATGCCAAGGTGCTTTCCTGCTCATCTGAATAGAGTTCTCTTTGCATTACGACACAGTTTCATAACAGCCTTCAAGTTGCACAGGTGAAACCCCAGTGTAGTTCAAGTCCAGTGCCCTTTTCTCTCTGCAGTCGGCAAGATATTGCACACGAGTTAGTTGACACAGACCGCTGACATGCCTTGAGCAGGCTTCAAGTTGCGTAGGGGAGACCCCAGTGCATTCCAAGTCCAGTGCCATGTTCTCTTGGCCATCAGAGGAAGGGAGCATGAGACAAGACTTGAGTGCATTTCCTTGGTTCATTTATGTTCTGTTGGTTTATGTTTTGATCGTTTCAATGTGCCAACCTTCTTTACCAGCCGTAATCACGATGGAGAATGAGACAAGGCTTAAGAGTGACTCCAAGGCTCATTGACGTTTTGATCGCGCATAGTCTCAACATTCCAAAGTGTCATGTGTCTTTTCAAATGGCTTCATGTTTCAATTATAATGAAGCATTTGTTCAAACAAAAATGTTTTCAGTCCTTTAAGGATCATTGTAACTGATGATGTTATTATTATTCATAATAATAATAATAATAATAATAATAATAATAATAATAATGCTGATGTGGTGTCCTGTACTCTGATTTCTGTGTGTGAGAGAAACACACTCACATTTCTGTTACATGGGAAACTTTAGCTGTATTATGGCTGTGTGTGTGTGTGTGTGTGTGTGTGTGTGTGTGTGTGTGTGTGTGAGATCAGTGTTCTGATATATCATCATTTCTCCCCCAGGTTGAGTTGGTGTTTTCTCACAGAGGAAAGCTGTAGAGTTCTGTCCTCAGTTCTCAGATCAAACTCCTCCAGACTGAGAGAACTGGACCTGAGTGACAATAACCTGCAGGATTCAGGAGTGAAGCTGCTCTCTGCTGGACTGGAGAATCCACACTGTACACTGGAGATACTGAGGTACACACACACACACACACACACACACACACACACACACACACTCTGTACACTGGAGATACTGAGGTACACACACACACACACACACACACACACACACACACACTGTACACTGGAGATACTGAGGTACACACACACACACACACACACACACACACACACACACACACTCACAAACACACATCCAGTTTCCATCTGTGGTGATTGTAATTGTAGTGATGTACAGTGCATCCAGAAAGTATTCACAGCGCTTCACTTTTTCTACATTTTGTTATGTTACAGTCTTATTCCAAATGGATTAAATTAATTATTTTCCTCAAAATTCTACTAACAACACCCCATAATGACAACGTGAAAGAAGTTTGTTTGAAATCTTTTCAAATTTATTTAAAAATAAAAAACAAAAAAAGCACATGTACATAAGTATTCACAGCCTTTGCCATGACACTCAAAATTGAGCTCAGGTGCATCCTGTTTCCACTGATCATCCTTCAGATGTTTCTACAACGTGATTGAAGTCCACCTGTGGTAAATTCAGTTGATTGGACATGATTTGGAAAGGCACACACCTGTCTATATAAGGTTGCACAGTTAACACTGCATGTCAGAGCACAAACCAAACTATGAAGTCCAAGGAATTGTCTGTAGACCTCCGAGACAGGATTGTATCGAGGCACAGATCTGGGGAAGGGAACAGAAACATTTCTGCAGCATTGAAGGTCCCAATGAGCACAGTGGCCTCCATCATCTGTAAATGGAGGAAGTCTGGAACCAGCAGGACTCTTCCTAGAGCTGGCCGCCCGGCCAAACTGAGCGGTCGGGGGAGACGGGCCTTAGTCAGGGAGGTGACCAGAAACCCGATGGTCACTCTGACAGAGCTCCAGCGTGTCTCTGTGGAGAGAGGAGAACCTTCTAGAAGAACAACCATCTCTGCAGCACTCCACCAATCAGGCCTGTATGGTAGAGTGGCCAGACGGAAGCCACTACTCAGTAAAAGGCACATGACAGATCACCTGGAGTTTGCCAAAAGGCACCTGAAGGACTCTCAGACCATGATGAAACAAAGATTGAACTCTTTGGCCTGAATGGCAAGCGTCATGTCTGGAAGAAACCAGGCACCACTCATCACCTGGCCAATACCATCCCTACAGTGAAGCATGGTGGTGGCAGCATCATGCTGTGGGGATGTTTTTCAGCGGCAGGAAGTGGGAGACTAGTCAGGATCGAGGGAAAGATGAATGCAGCAATGTACAGAGACATTCAATTCATGATGCATGTATTTTTCCCACTACCGGCCTATAGTAGGCAAATATGCAGTTTGGGACACAGCCGAACTCTCTTGTTCACCGTAAAGCGTAAAACTGCCGTGTGTGATCGTGTCCTGTCGCAAAATGCGGTGAAAACTCACACGACGTTCATAATGTGATTAAGGTGTTTACATGTGTGTAATACACGTCCATAATACGATTAAAACAGGAGTAATCCACCTGTCTTAATTCGATTAGATCTTAATTAGATTATGACCATAATTAGATTAAGGTTGCTGTTTACATGGTAGTTTCTTAATCAAATTATGGTCTTAATTAGATTAAGAGTGGATTATTGTTGTCCATGTAAACGCAGTCATTGTCTCAAAGCAGCTTTACAGAAATATCAACACGGTATACAGATATTAAAGGTGCGAATTTATCCCAACTGAGCAAGCCACTGAGTGGCGACGGTGGCGAGGAAAAACTCCCTAAGATGTTTTATGAGGAAGAAACCTTGAGAGGAACCCGACTCAGAAGGGAACCCGTCCTCATCTGGGTAACAACAGATAGTGTGAAAAAGTTCATTATGGATTTATATGAAGTCTGTATGGCGTTAGGAGCAGCCGTAGTCCCAGCAGTCTGGAATTAAAGAAGATTTGAGCTCCATCCAGAGGCAGAGAGGATCTGGATCTCTAGTATCTCCATAAATTCGTGTGGGGCTCGGCGAAAGGAGAGAGGGAGAAAAAAGATAATTATGACTGCGAAGTAGTAGAACAGAATCTAGTCAGGGTAGGGTTGAGTAAACAAATACGTTTTAAGCCTAGACTTAAACACTGAGACTGTGTCTGAGTCCCGAACACTAATAGGAAGACTGTTCCATAACTGTGGGGCTCTATAAGAGAAAGCTCTTCCCCCTGCTGTAGCCTTCACTATTCGAGGTATCGTCAGATAGCCTGCATCTTTTGATCTAAGTAGACGTGGCGGATCATATAAAACCAAAAGCTCGCTTAGATATTGTGGCGCGAGACCATTTAGTGCTTTATAGGTTAATAAAAGTATTTTATAATAGTCCAGAATGCAGCTGCTAGAGTCCTAACTAGAACCAGAAGATACGACACATCACCCGATCTTATCCACACTGCACTGGCTCCCAGTGAAATCTCACACTGATTATAAAATACTATTATTAACCTGTAAAGCACTGAACGGTCTCGCGCCATGCAACCTTGATCAAAAGATGCAGACTCTCTGATGAAACGTTGAATAGTGTTTTTGTAAAATGATGTTGAAACACACACACACACACACACACACAGATATTTAAAATAACAGAGAATGCCACACAAGTTATTATAATTTATGAATGTACAGTCAAAGATTGAACCTTTACATTTAGACAGCTTTACCATAAAATTGCAGTTGATTTGTGTAAGTGTGTGAGGAATAGTCTGTAATATATCAGACAGACGTGTGTGTGTGTGTGTGTGTGTGTGTATAAAGGCATTAAATAAATGTTATGGGTTTTTATTACACCGTACCATGTACATCAATGTGTATATATAAACTACATGTGTGTTGGGGGGGGGGGGGGGGGGGGTAGTATGGGGTGTTGGTGGAGGGGGGGTAGTATGGGGTGTAGGTGGGGGGGGTGTAGTATGGGGTGTAGGTGGGGGGGGGTGTAGTATGGGGTGTAGGTGGGGGGGGGTGTAGTATGGGGTGTAGGTGGGGGGGGTGTAGTATGGGGTGTAGGTGGGGGGGGTGTAGTATGGGGTGTAGGTGGGGGGGGTGTAGTATGGGGTGTAGGTGGGGGGGGGGTGTAGTGTTGTGGATAAAAAATGTCATAAAATAAACATAAGGGAGGTCCAGATCCAGATCCAGGTACTGACGACGGGCACCGGCACCTAGACATACAGAAGCGGTTTTAGTCAGAAGTGGATAAATTGGTAAAACACTTTAAAGATCTTTATGGGTTATTAGTCGAAATAGTCGAAAGAAGTGTACGAGCTGAGGAGTGCTAAAACACACACACACACACACACACACACACATGCTCGTACAGTCAAGGGCGGGCAAGTAGACACAACATACACACACACTCTCTCGCTCTCATACACACACATGAATAACTTTAATAATATCTTATAGTAATAGAGAAACTCTATAAAAAACAGAATAGTAGGATATGCAGGACAGTAGAACTGTAATGATATTAAGAAGTTGGAAGTACAGTAAACCGCTTTTCAAGTAGTATAAATATATATAAACTAAGAAATATAGTGCAAATATGAAAATAAATTATAAATGAGAAGTACGGGGAAAAAAGGAAAATATAACTTACTCATGATTCAGATGGTGAAGATTCTCGTCTCGCAAGGAAAGCCTTAATTTTTAGAGAACCATGAAGAAAGCCAGTTATAAGGGTGGCTGCCCCCCCCTCGAGATAACGATAAGACCAAGGTCCCTCCCGGTTGTTTAGTCGTCTTGCTTACGTCATTTTTATTACCTAGGGAAATGGGAATCATGGTTTCTGAAGACCTAGGTAAAAGAGAACCCTGGTTTTTGAAAACCTAGGTAAATAGAAACACTGGGTTTTTGTTTCCTGGCTTGTTGGAAATGCCTGAGTTCTGATTTTATGTGTAAAGTAAAACCCCTGGTTTCAATTCTATGGGTAAGTGAAATAGGCCTTTTCTGGAAACCTATGGGTTATCTAGTGTGTAAATACAGTATAAATACTGGAGCTTAGGCTCAGGGTATGGGGGATCACTTCTGAGAATTCTCATCGGTGTGGATCTCGTGTGGTGGAATGGAACAATAAAGCTGGACCCTTGCTTCTTCTCACTCACGGCTGGTGTGTTTTTTCTATCTCCAACTGGGCTCAGAGGTAGATGTGAGTATTGGCTTCTAAGTTGAGTTTTAAATGTTTTTGGGTAATAGGCTAAATTCGAGCCAACAGTAGTATGGGGTGTAGGTGGGGGGGGGTGTAGTATGCTAGAGTACGAGGCGTATGAGTTCCACTCTCCTCTGTGAAATCCACCTTCATCTTCTGTTTCTCCATCACTGCCTCCAGCTCTATTGCCTTTCTGACATCCTGAGAAAAAAACACTCATTTATACACATCATTACCATGTGTCTGTGTGTGTGTGTGTGTGTGTGCGCGTGTGCATGCGTGTGTGTTTACCTCCAGCAGTGCCTTCTGTACGGCAACTTGTCTGTACACCCTCGCTCCTTCTTCAGGAATGACAGCGCGAAGTTCCTCTTTATTCCGAGAGAATAGCTGAGCTCCTGTTAACACACAAAGACACATCTGTATACCGTGTTGATATTCTGTAAAGCTGCTTTGAGACGATGTCTATTGTAAAAAGCGCTATACAAATAAAATTGAATTGAATAATGGCGCACTACACGGCCAGCTCTAACAGTGCTGGTGCCATATCTGTCCGGCTCTCGAAAGTATTTTCGCCCCATTCCTGTTTTGCCATGGCGAGCACCATCCACATTTTCTTCAGGAAATGTACCGGTCTAGTTATTATTATAATTAATGGTGCTTGAAAAGCACTACTATTGTTCTTCGGCCTACTTAGTATTATTATTATTATTATTATTATTATAATTAATGGTGCTTGAAAAGCACTACTGTTGTTCTTCGGCCAACTTAGTATTATTATTATTATTATTATTATTATTATTATTATTATTATTATAATTAATGGTGCTTGAAAAGCACTATTATTGTTATTTGGCAAACTTATTATAATCATTCTTCTTCTTCCAGTTTTTTTTTCGGTGCGAAAGTCCCGCACTGTTTGTCGGAGATCGACGGTTGAGGTGTCAAATCGATCGGCTTATTGAGGAGAGGTGTGCTATGTATTACGGAAGTGATCGGAATGCGGCATTCCCGGTACGGAAGCGCAAAGTCGGAAAATTTCCCATAGACTTGCATTGAGTTGCGAAAGAATTGGCGCTCTACACCACCAGCTCTTAAAGAATTGCCTCCATACACGCCCGGCTCTGAAAAGTATTGGCGCCCAATCTGGCCGACTCTCAAAAGTGCTGGCTCTCCATAGTATTTCCGCCCTACACGGCCAGCTCTAAAAAGTATAGCTGCACTACACGGCCAGCTCTCAGAAGTATTGGCACCCTGTGACTCCAGCTCTCAAAAGAATTGGCGTCCAGCTCTCAAAATTACGGCACCCTACGCCGTCAGCTGTCAAAATTATTGGCACCCCACTCTTCTGGCTGTCAAAAATATTGGCACGCTACGCTTTCGGCTATCGAAAGTATTGGCGCCTGATCTGAATTTTGCCATGTCAAGCAGCACACATTTTATTCAGGAAATGTACTGGTCTAGTTTATTATTATTATTATTATTATTATTATTATTATTATTATTGTTGTGTGTGTGTGTGTGTGTGTGTGTCTGTGTTATTATTTCAGACATCAGATATTTCTCATCTATATTAAATGTTTTCTACACATTTGATCATTTTAGAAAATGTTTGAAGGATTTTTACACGCACTCCTGCTCTCATCAGACAGAACCTCGATTGGGAAACACTGGGTTAGTTACTCGTCTGACCAATGTGTTTAACTTACTCTCCATCATCACCTTTATTCTGAGTAACATTCATTATTCACACAAAAACTACTTACACACCAATCCTCACTAATATCAGGATACTCGCTCTCATTAAGGGGAAACCAGAAAAAATACATTTCTGCAGATATTTAAGTAAACTTACTCAGCGTATGAGTTCTGCTTCTTTATCTAATGATCTGCTGAGTGTTTCTAGCTCCTGTTATTTTATTTTAGTTTATATATTTGTGTAGAGCTCTGACAGTTGTTCGTGCACAGCTGAATGAAGTCACGAGATAATAAATGAAGGTAATGAAATGATAATGTGTGTGATGTAGATTTTACCAGACTTTTAATTCTGTTCTCTGTATTTGCAGCGTTTTCAGACTTATACTTTCAGTATTTACAGGCCTTTGCTAGATGGATCAGAAAGCTGTCTGAAAACAAACCATATCTCTCTGTGTGTGTGTGTGTGTGTGTGTGTGTGTGTGTGTTTATTACCCTACCTCACTGCCCCTCCCCCTCTGCAGAATAAAGGGTTAGGAAGTGAAAGTGAAAGTCAGTCTCCATTTTGTGTGGAGGGGAAAATACAGCATTTCAGGAGTAAAAACACAGTGAGTATCTACATCTAAAGCTATAATATATAAACACACTGAATGTGCACTAGATGCAGAAGAGTTTTGTGGGTTTGTACTGAAGTTTGAATGTACACAGGTTGTTTTATGACTTGATACGTGACTATTTCCTGTAAGTGAACTCTGTGCTGATACAGGGTTTGATTTAACACACCGATGTTGGAGTGAAGTAAACGTGTGTCCTGCTGTAATCTGGAGAAGGAGACATGACCTCCAACATGAGTGTGTCTGGAGAACAGGACTTAAAGAAAGACGAGAGGTGAGTTACTTTTCCATTCACCAGCAATAAACACACACCGTCTCATGGAACAGATCTGTATCTCTAAACACTCACTAGTTAACAGAGGAACTAGACTTTGGTTTAAGGTGTTTAATAGCAGTGAATATATCACTGATCCGATCTAAGAACAGTTTAGAGAAATCGTTCACTGAGAGAAGAGTAAAAAGGACTGTGTAATGTGGAGGAGAAGAGCAGCGTAGCTTTGAGTCAGTGAACTCTACAGGCTTTAAGACCCAGCTGAGTCAGTTATCTGTGATTGGGACTCCTGACATCAGTGTAATTCCTGAGGTATGGGGCGTGTCTCCTGTTCGAATAAGTGTGCGGACTGGAGCTGAATTAAAAAGATGGAATTATTGGTGTTTAATGATGAACACATTGTGTAACAGTGCTGAGACAGCAGAGTATTAATTATTGCTGATATTTCTGTTTAATTCTAGAATGATGGAGGGAAAGAGATCAGACTCACCAGAACCCAGCTGTGTGTCCATGAAGAGTGACGCGTCAATGGATCATCCATTTCACTTCAGAGACGGAGCCAGTTCTCCTGATGTGAGGTCAGTACAGTGATTTGTTTTACAGCAGTGTTCCACCTGATCAAACTCACTGGTCTCATTCTGAAGCCCTTCATGATATTTATCAGGTGTTGAAGCAGTAAAACACTGAACTGTGCAGTGCTGCAGCTCTCCGACTGGCAGTGAGGAAAACTGCTTTAAGAGTTCAGTTCAGCCTGCAGTCCCTGAGCTGGAGGGTCTGTGGTGCTACACAACAACATTTACACCTGGACATTAATGACTAGATCACTATTTTATTCATAAACATGTTAGTGTCAGTGAGAAATCCTGAAATCAGTGTATTGTGTTAAGAGGATAGTGTTAAATATCTGTCTCTGTATGTATTAGTGTGTGTTGTGCAGCTATGAATACATATAGTCTATATCACATCATGTGTTTTATTTCTTCACAGACCACAACAGAAGAAATCAAACCTCAGCAGAAATCAGCTGGACTCCATATTCAAGGTGTGTGTCTTTTTAATGTGTGTAACTTGTGTGTGAGCAGGTTGCAGGTTTTTTTTATTTAAGATCATGACAATTTACAGGTTTATTGATGTGCAGCAGCATTATGGGTAATCAGGCAGAATTTCAGCTGTAACTGCGGGAATAGAAAGAGACTTTTATTCTTTTCATAAAATAAAAGCATCTCTCAGTGTGTAACATTATAATATTGAGATGTGTTCCTGTGTGTTTCTAACCAGGAGCTGGAACACAAAGTCATCACTCTGATAAAGAATGAGCTGAAGAGGTTTAGGAAGCTCCTGAGTCCAGATTACCCAGCATGCACTGAGAGGGAGGTGGAGGATGAGCAGGATCTGCACAGTGTCAGAGACGGAGCGCTGAAGATCACACTGCACGTCCTGAAGAACATGAACCACACAGATCTCGCTAACACACTGCACAACAGTAAGAGCTCTGAGTCATGGCTTTATTCCATCAGGTTCACTTCAGAGAGAGGAAATAGTTTTAGATAGGAACACTTTTAGTTTGAAGTTTGAGTTTAGTATCATGTACATCTGCTGCTTTTCTGTTCTGTTTGTGGTCCAGCTTGTGGTGACTCTGTCCAATGGTCCTGTTCCTTCAGGAATATTTACTACATGAATCAGGAATGAACAGCAGCATTTGCATTTTACATTTAATCCTGTGTTCAGTGATTTTACATTAAAACATCTTATTACTTTGTTTATTAGAACTCGCCTCTGTGTATCAGACTAAGCTGAAATCCAGCCTGAGAGAGAAGTTTAAAAGAATTAATGAAGGAATCTCACAGCATGGAAGCTCAGCACTTCTGAATGAGATCTACACAGAGCTCTACATCACAGAGGGGTGGAGTGGAGACGTCAATAATGAACATGAGGTGAGACAGATTGAGACAGCGTCCAGGAGCCCAGCAACACAGGAGACACCCATCAAATGTAATGATCTCTTTAAAGACAAGTCCATCAGAGGAGTGCTGACTAAAGGAGTTGCTGGAATTGGAAAAACAGTCTCTGTGCAGAAGTTCATTCTGGACTGGGCTGAAGGAAAAGCAAATCAGGACGTCACCTTCATGTTTCCACTTCCCTTTAGAGAGCTGAATCTGATGAAGCAGAAACATCTCAGTCTGATGGATCTTCTTCATCACTTTTTCCCAGAAATAAGAAAACTAGAAGTAATAGACTGTGACTCCTACAAAGTGGTGTTGATCTTTGATGGTCTGGATGAGTGTCGACTTCCTCTAAATTTCCAGAAGAATGAGAGACTGTGTGATGTGACAGAGTCGGCCTCAGTGGATGTGCTGCTGACGAACCTCATCAAGGGGAATCTGCTTCCCTCTGCTCTCCTCTGGATAACCTCTCGACCAGGAGCAGCCAATCAGATCCCTCCTGAGTGTGTAGACCAGGTCACAGAGGTACGAGGGTTCAGTGATCCTCAGAAAGAGGAGTACTTCAGGAAGAGGATCAGTGATCAGAGCCTGGCCGATAAAATCATCTCACACATGAAGTCTTCAAGAAGCCTCTACATCATGTGCCACATCCCAGTCTTCTGCTGGATCTCAGCCACTGTTCTAGAGAGAATGTTGGGTGAAGCAGAGAGTGGAGAGATCCCCAAGACTCTGACTCAAATGTTCACACACTTCCTGATCTTTCAGATCAAACACAAGGACCAAAAGTACCATCAGAAATGTGACCCTGATCCTCAGCAGACCAGAGAGAGTATCCTGGCACTGGGAAAACTGGCTTTCCACCAGCTGGAGAAAGGAAACCTGATCTTCTATGAGGAAGACCTGAGAGAGTGTGGCATTGATGTGAGAGAAGTGTCAGTGTACTCAGGAGTGTGTACCCAAATCTTCAGAGAGGAGTTTGGGCTTTACTTGGGGAAGGTGTTCAGCTTTGTACATCTGAGTGTTCAGGAGTTTCTGGCTTCTTTATATGCATTTCTCTCCTTCATCAGCAGAAATGTAACAGAACAACCAACCACTGATCTGTCTGATCTCCTCAGGACTGCAGTGGACAAGGCCTTACAGAGTGAGAACGGACACCTGGACCTGTTCCTCCGCTTCCTTCTGGGTCTCTCACTGGAGTCCAGTCAGACTCTCTTACGAGGCTTAATGCCACAGACAGGAAGCAGCTCTCACAGCAAACAGGAAACAGTCGAGTACATCAAGGAGAAGATCAGGAAGAATCCATCTCCAGAGAAATCCATCAATCTGTTCCACTGTCTGAATGAACTGAATGATCATTCTCTAGTGCAGGAAGTACAACGTTACCTGAACAGAGGAGGTCTCAGTCGTCTCAGTGGAACCAGACTCTCTCCTGCTCAGTGGTCAGCTCTGGTGTTTGTGTTACTGAACTCAGATCAGGAGCTGGATGTGTTTAATTTGAGTAAATATGACCCATCAGAGGAATGTCTTCTGAAGCTGCTGCCAGTGGTCAAAGCCTCCAGAAGAGCTGAGTGAGTATTTTTATTTATAAATGTATCACTGCATGGTTTATTATTTTAATGTAACACTGAACTGCACTGTTTGGATTAATGCTGGTTAATAATTACTCTAATCATCTTTAAACAAACCTCTGGTACTATTACAGAAGAGTTTCACTTTTTACACCAACACGTTACGTCTGCACTGAGGGCGGGGCCATGTGGACAAAACCTTCTATCACCATTTATTACCTTTTCTCTAAAACTGATGAAGAAATTATCTCTACAGAATAACTGCATGTATTCATCACTGCTTTTTCATCATTTTGTGATCTAAACACCAGTGAAAGGCATTTTTTCTTTTCTCCTTTCATTTGAACAACAGAACTTCACAAACGAGAAGAAGAAAAACAGAACACTGTCACCATGGGAACAATATGAATACAGCATGTGACACTGGTGATATAGAGGATTTAGGAAAATATCTATCAATAGACATGACTGATTATTCTATTTTCTGGTCCTATGATGTGTATCAGCGTATCACACCACCCAATCTGCACTGAGGAACACACGTGAGAGTGTCGTGGAAAACAATCTTTCCAACCTAAGTTAAACACTTCAGAGACAGAGGGTTTGTAGATGCCAAAGGTCATCAAACTTTATTGAAACAACAAAGTGAGACAGTCTGCAGAAAGTCTGAATTATACACACACACATATGTCTTTATATACTTTTCTGAAGCAGTAAAATTATCCCTAGGCGGGGCATTAACCTCTTCTTTCTAAAAACACTTCCCTTAAAAATGGTTTGAATTATAATAAAGTATTTATTCAAACAAAAACCCTTCTGTTTTCATTTCAATAATAATAATAATAATAATAATAATAATAATAATAATAATAATAATAATGCTGATGTGGTGTCCTGTCCTCTGATGTGTGTGTGTGAGAGAAACACACTCACATTTCTGTTACATGGTAAAGAGTAAGTGTATTATGGCTGTGTGTGTGTTTGAGGTCAGTGTTCTGATACTTCATCATTTCTCTTGCAGTCTGCGTGTGTGTAAACTGACAGAGGAAAGCTGTAGAGTTCTGTCCTCAGTTCTCAGATCAAACTGAGGTACTCACACACTCACACACACACACACTGTACACTGGAGATACTGAGGTACACACACACACTGTACACTGGAGATACTGAGGTACACTCACACAGACACACACAGACACTGTACACTGGAGATACTGAGGTACACACACACACACACACACACACACACTCTCTCTCACACACACCTACTCTCTCTCTCACACACATACACACTCTCTCTCTCTCTCTCTCTCTCTCTCTCTCTCTCACACACACAGACTTTTTTTTTTTTTTACATGTACATCCCTTAAAAATGGTTTCTATTATAATAAAGTATTTATTCAAACAAAAACCCTTCTGTTTTCATTAATAATAATACTAATAATAATAATAATAATAATAATAATGCTGATGTGGTGTCCTGTCCTCTGATTTGTGTGTGTGAGAGAAACACACTCACATTTCTGTTACATGGTAAGAGTAAGTGTATTATGGCTGTGTGTGTGTGTGTGTGTGTGTGTGTGTGTGTGTGTGTGTGTGTGTGTGTGTGTGTGTGATCAGTGTTCTGATATTTCATCATTTCTCTTCCAGGCTGTGGGGTTGTAATCTGACAGAGGAAAGCTGTAGAGTTCTGTCCTCAGTTCTCAGATCAAACTCCTCCAGACTGAGAGAACTGGACCTGAGTCTCAATAACCTGCAGGATTCAGGAGTGAAGCTGCTCTCTGCTGGACTGGAGAATCCACACTGTACACTGGAGACACTGAGGTACACACACACACACACACTCACACACACACACACACACACACACACACACACACACACACACACACACACTGTACACTGGAGACACTGAGGTACACACACACACACTCACAAACACACTCACTCACTCTCACACACACACACACACACACACACACACACACACAGTTTCCCTCTGTGGTGATTGTAATTGTAGTGATGTGATATTGTCATTGTTGTGTGTGTGAGATGAGAGTAAATGTTGTGTATATAAAGATTTTGTGTAGTTGATGTTTTCAGAGCTAAAACTGAGTGTGTTAAGTGTGAGGAGGTTTTCTTTCTTGCAGGATGTGGAACTGCAGGATTACAGATGAAGGTTGTGCTGCTCTGGCTTCTGCTCTGAGGTCAAACTCCTCATCACACCTGAGAGAACTGAATCTGAAGGGTAATAATCCAGGAGAATCAGGAGTGAAGCTGCTCTCTGATCTACTGAAGGATCCACACTGTAACCTGGAGACACTACAGTGAGTTACTGACTTACTGTCTCTTTACTCTACTGTATCATGCTGAATAATGTGTGTGTGTGTGTGTGTGTGTGTTTATGCTGATGTGTGTTTACACTGATGTTCTTCTCTGTCTTACAGCATTAAGGGTAATAAACTCACCAGGACGGCGTATGACGGGAGTCTCACCTCAAACCTCTTCTCCAGGATAAAGCAGTCTTGGTGAAGAGTTAGAACCCGTCCCACATTTCCAGCAGTTTGGGAGCTGAATCATTAAACTTAAAGGGGCAGAGCAGAAACAAAGTCAAGAAGAGGCAGAAGGTCGTACACAGGAGAAATCAACACACGTAACCAAATATCTGCTGTACAAAGCAACGGCACCGATCTGCCCCGGGGATGGAGACTGACGAGGCTTAAGTACACGTCCGGAAATGTGCATCCAACTCATCCCAAAGCACGAGGCGGGAGCAGGCGTGTATGAGATGTGATCGTCCAATGGCAAGCTGGAACATGACGCATTGCAGTGGACTGGGCTTAAAAGAGGAGGAGACGAGACACCCATCCCTCCCCCGACATAGACACACGAATAGAACATAGTACAAACAGAAATACAACTGAGGACGTAACAATGGCCAAGTATCAAATGAAATGTAAACTTGCATTGATGAAGGTAATGTTGTTAGTAATTGTTTATAAATTACCATGGTAACACAGAGCTCCAAGGTATAAAAATATGGAATTTGTCATCAAACAGTAACCAGTTTTAATACCTAAAAAAGTTTATGTAGCAAAATTTAGCAAAGCGCTTTACAGTAAATTAAAATGTAAAATTAAACTAATGAAATGTTGTGCAGCACATGCTTATGTTTATGTTTGTTACATTATATGATCATATAAATAAATAAATAAATAAATAAATAAATACTCCCAAAGTCACCAGAATTGAAAGCTTTGGTGCTGTTAAACATTTAGAGATTGAGGTTGTGGTGACTCAGTATTTCACTCAGTATATCTGGGTAAGACACAGTGCTGGCATTCATGAAGAAGTCATAAACTCCACTGCAATAATAAATAGGATCTAATAAAACCATGAGTGGAAATTATTGGTGTAAGTTTGTTAGGATAGACTTCCTCCAACCTGGAACTATATCCTCCAGTCCACGCGGTGGCGGTAACACGCCTAACAGCTGCGTCTCCGACCAGTAGAAATCACAGAAGAAAAAGCTGCAGCGGGTATCTCCTGAGCAGTTGAGTTATTACATCGAACTAATCATCTCCAGATTAAATTATTTCTGACAGCTTTACAGTTAGATTTGATCCAGTTTAAAAGTAAAAGCTGGTTATTTTGTCTGTGTTTGAGGAATTAAAACTCCGTTCTGTTTTTAAATCCGAGGTAAGTTAAACGGAAGCTGTGTGGCCGAATCCCAAATCGATGTCATTTCCGGTTTAAGTGCACTACATTAGGGATGAAATAATGACAGTCTACACCCTATGTAGTGCACTATTTAACTCATGAGGAGAGATTTGTTATTCTGTTTTAGCGGCACTATTTAAGTATAACCTTACTTTATCCTAAAATCCATTGTTTGCTCCCTGCTTATAGCAACTAAAATAAACAACAGTGAGTGGCTAAGTAATTTAGCAGCTAAAATAACTTTATATTTCTGTAATATTTTTAATGTATAAACTGCTAAACTGAGGTAAAGTTGGGTTTATATTGGACATTCACTGCACATTCGAACTTCTCTCTTCTATTTCTCAAGAAATAAACACAAAAAGGACAAAATGTGTGTGTGTAGCTGGCGGAGGTCACTTTGTAAAGAAATACTACGCGCATGCGCACATAAGCATTCACGTCAACATGTCCGCCATATTGATGAGGGAAAGACCGCACTGTACAAGTACAAATACAAGTAAACGGAGGAGCTGTGTTTTTTTTTCTGGATAATAATTTAGATGATTTACCGGAGATGATAACGGCATCGTTTTCAAAAACTTGTCCTTTGAAACCCGTTTTCCAAAGTTTGCGTTTTCAGGCCCCGAAACGCCGTCGTCATGGAAACGAACAGCCAAACCGCATCAGAAGTTTTCGGTTTTTATTTGAAAACGTTGTGGTGTAAACGGCCCCTTAACAACTACAGCAAAATGCTGTCTTTCTGTAAACAAATAGAAATGAAATAGAATTTTTATGATTCACACTATATTACACTCCATTCTTCTCAAAGAGAACTCTATTTTGAAAATAATCAAGATGACTTTTTTGTTAAAAAAAATCAATTTCATGATGCAGCTTATTATTAGAGCTGCAACTAACGATTATTTTCACAATCAATTAATTGATCGATTATTTTTTTCGATTAATCTGATGGGGGCGGGGCAAACTTTCAGTGCCTTTTTTTGTTTATTTAAAATAAAATCCACAAACTGAGTGTTACAAATATAAATTCAGACTAAAACTTTACACAGATGTTTGTCCAAAACAGAAAAGAACCGAACACACACAAACACACACACACACACATATATATATATATATATATAAAATTAATTTAGGACTGTAGTTTAATTCGGTGCTTTTTGTGAATCCATAAAAAATAATGCATAAATACTTATAATATAAATGTAAACTAATTAAATAAGATAAATATATATAAACATTTATAAATAGTTAGATAGATAGCATTATTTTATATAGATACACAAAAAGCACAGAATTAAACTCCAGTCCTAAATGAATAATAAAAACTCACTTTCACTGCACCTTGTGGTTTCTGTTCCTCGGTGTCTTTAGACATTATTTTACTTTTGATCATAATGTTTGAATTAGACATTACAGATCTTACTCGCGCTACACTCTGTATCAGCGCATCTACATCGCGCGTGACCAGCAACGCGGCCTCATTACTAACACATCACTTCCAACAGAATTTACACTGCAAGCGCGCAGATACAGCATATAATGACAAACTTAAATTAAACTAAACCTTTTGAGCAGCTTGCGACCGCATCACTGTCATGCTTCCGTGCTCCACAAACTCCACTTTATAAAGTTTATAAACCTTCTCGGCGGTGTTTAATCCCTGACTTAGAGGACACATACTTTCTTCCTCAGTCACGTGATGATTTCTCCTCTGTCTGCTGAGGACTGAGGTCATGTTGGGAATAAAAGATAACGCTGACAGAAAGTAAACTGAAGAAAGTCAGTGTCGGTGACTCTGAGGCTAAAGCTAGCGGTGTCGCATTACGTGCGTGTGACGATTTTCTGACATTGCTCCTCTTCCGACTACCTGCTCAAGTGACGAGAGGTTAGGCTATGTCACGTTGTCATAAAGTGGTGTCGGTGCGGTTGTATCGTAGTTTTACAAGCACGAGTACATGAACACAGTATCGGGCCGACACCTGAGTACTGGTATCGGCATCGGTGCATCCCTAACACACACACACAGTTAAATTGGAGCAGTGAACCATAAGATCTTTGATGACGTCATGTACAGGTCAGAGGTCTAGAACTCACTTTCTTTCTCTCCCTCGATAATCGTTGTTTTAATGTAATAATGTATACATTACATTTATCTCTGTAATCTTCTTCCCTTTTTTTTTGGATATTCTCGAGTGAAATAGTCGAGGCCTCCTACGGAACATATTAAGCTACACAGGAGCAGTGATGAGAATAAACATGACTTTTGGTGCTCATGATTAAATATGGCAGTTTTATTATGAACCCACTACATTAGAGAAGGAAATACTGGATGTGAAGTGCAGTAGTGCTAGTGTGTGTGAATAGACTATCAGTTTAGATACTGATCCTGAACACTACTAACATGCAGTGCTTTCTTGGGGTGGTGCTGAAGTTGGAATTGAACCGGTAAGAAAGATATTAGAGAGAGGCTTCTTTACACTCCTGAGGATGTTCAATTAGAACCTGCACCAAACTCACCTGATTCAAGTCATCAGCTAATTAAGCGGCCTGCACGAGCTGAGGTGGGTGCTTTAGAGCAGATAAAACACCAAATGTGTTAGATAAGAGTTCAGAGCCTGTGTTCTAGACACAGGATTTAGAGTGAAGACTTGGGTCCTGAGCTTTGGAGTTATTCTGATTATAGGTTTCAGTGAGGAAGTGACTGAAGTTAAGGAGAGGAACTGAGAATAAAGTTATAGTCTTGCTGAGTAAACAGAGAATAAGGCTATATTAGTGTTTCGGGGAAAAAATAAGCTTGTAGCAGTGTTGATGAAATACATGTACATGTCAAAAACTGCTAGAAAAAATCTCAGAATATTTGCTTAGCCTAATACTTTTTTTTTTTCCATCTGCACATAATTATTATTGTAGCAGCTGCTTTTGCAGTAGAAAGACTTAAAGTTGAGGGTCCCTGTAAGTATCTATGGAGAGAGAGGAGCAGTGCACCATTGACATCATGTACAGAGTTAGCATGAAGGTGTGACTGAGAGTTTTTAGAAATCACTTCCTAATCCTATGCTAAGATGAATACTAGAGTAATAATAAGAAAGAATAAAGGGTGATAAAATAAATGGACTCTGTAAAACTTTGAACTGGATGAGTCCAAGACGAGCACAGGAAGTGGTAGACTGTATCCTACCTATAGCACGTTCCCAACACTCCTGATTGAGAGGGGGTCAAATGCTTATTTCCCTCATTAAAATGCAAATCAATTTATAACATTTTTGACATGCGTTTTTCTGGATTTTTTTGTTGTTATTCTGTCTCTCACTGTTCAAATAAATCTACCATTAAAATTATAGACTGATCATTTCTTTGTCAGTGGGCAAACGTACAAAATCAGCAGGGGATCAAATACTTTTTTCCCTCACAGTACATACACTTTGTTAGTGTTTAGTGGTATTGCCTGTTCATTGATTGAACTTGGGGTAGCCTTCCACAAGCTTCTCATGATTTGCTCTAATTTGTGCTCTTTCCTCCTTGCCTTGCTTTACATTTTATTTTTCCCCAATAACCTGTGTTCAATTCCCCTTACTCGCCCTACTAGGCCAAAACCAGTGTGCACTTGCAGCATGAGGAGACGATTGTGTAGTAGGGTGTTGTTTTTTTAAACTACTATATTTTCTATAGTTGCTACCTAAAATGACCTTTAATACAGAGGAGGTGGACTATGGGGAGGTGCAATAACAGTACCGACATAGAGGTTCTCTTTTTTTTGGTGTACAGACAATACTAATGTTTCCTCTTCGTTACTTGACAAAGTTGTTATTTTAGCTGTCGAACACAGTATACTGGAGAAATGAAAGAATGAATATGGATATTATTTTATTTCCACTCCAATATACTGTGGTAAAAATTTATATTTTTTAAAACAATAACTTTGCCAATGTCCAAATATTTATGAACCTGACTGTATCTGCTGGGTCTACAAAAGTAATGTAATTAATAAAATTAAAAAACAGCTCGGATGGTCATGCCAGAAAATTCTACTGAGCTTCGTGCCACTGCAAAATTAATTTTTTTAAAACTTATGGCTCAACACTAAACCTACCAAATGTTTCTCACTCCCATTTTCTGTCCGCCAGATCATTTAATAAATAAGCTAAAAATCTACAACAGAAACAGAAAGCAAAGTTAAAACCAACAATTTCTTTTCAAAGGTTATGTAAACTTCTCAAAATATACTGTACCTCTGTTAAACATTTCACAATAATCAGTAGGAATAAGTGGAACTAAATTTTATACAAACTGTACATGAACATGGTCAGAAAGATTCCAACAGGAATTTGAAATGTGAACCTTCGATTAAAACTGGAGTACGTGAGTGAGGGGTGCGCTGCTGTTAAGGTATAAAGTTAGCATGTTTCCATAACTCCATGCCTGACTAGCACCCGAGCCTCGGTGCACTTTGTTGATGCAGCCACCTCTTTCTCACACTGAGTGACGAACTGTTTGTAGAGGTAAAGGCCTTTCCAGCTTTCAATGACATGGTGCTGCTGCACTCTGCTGCCTTTAACTACACCAGTCATGGTATCCTGGGGAATGATCATCACACTTCCTGGAAGCTCCATGATGGATACATGCCTGCCTGTACTCGTGGGAAAGAATGTTGTGTTGAGTAAGGTGTTTACTGTGGAGAACACATTACAGAACATGTTTTAAAACACATTTTGGATGTCAGCTTTAGACCTCATTACTCTGAAATTCCATGAAATGCAAAGTAGCAAGATTCAATATCAGTCCTTATAGGTTTTCCAGTTTTTTTCTGATTTTTGCAGCCATAAATGCATGATCTCAAAATGTGCAATGCAACCTGTGGAGTTTATTATACTTTTTTGTGGAAACCTACTTGAATTGGTGAAATTTGTAATTGCATGAAATAGTTTTGCACGGTCTTTCACAGTGATGTTTGTTGGGAATCAGAATCAGATTTATTGTCAAGTACGGTGGGTTTACATGTACAAGGAATTTGTCTTGGTGTACTGGTGCTTAACAATAACAGTACATACAAGAAATAATATAAGATTAATAAGAGAGAGTTAGGAAGTTATGTTTTGGAAGGTTTAGGAAAATAAAAATAAAGACATTAACTGTACATTAGTACAGTATGTGTTTATATATATATTTAGAGATTGAGGTAAAAATATATATTTTATATATATATATATATATATATATATATATATATATATATATATATATATATATATAAAATATATATTTTATATATATATATAAAATATATATATATATATATATAAAATATATATATATATATAAAATATATATAATATATATATATATATATTTTATATATATATATTTTATATATATATATATATGTATTTTATAAATATATATATTTTATATATATATATATATATATTTTATATATATATATATAAACTATATATATTATATATATTTTATATATATATATATTATATATATATATATATATATATATATATATATATATATATATATAAAAATTCTGAAGGGTTCATAAACCTTCAAGCACGACTTAATATATCTTGGCCTCACTTATTGTTCTGAATGAGTAAGAGAATTTGGCTTATGCGTTACCTATCCCCGTGAAACAAGAAGTCATGGTTGAACAATGTCCTGTTCCTAGTTTCCCAAGTGTACAAAAAAATTAAAATATCAAGAGGAATATACTTCAAATACATTTTTCATGTATTCATAGGGGTGCCAATAATTGTTGTACACCTATTTAACAAATATTTTTTTATAAACTTGTGGTGTTTGCAGTTGTTTATCCATGAGAGCAGAGTATTTTTGTGAGTTTTTTTTTAACAAAAGGTTTTCTTCTTTGCTCATATTTACCAAGGGTGCCAATATTAGTGGAGGACACTGTACAGGTCACTCTCAAGTGGAAACCTCATATGACACACTGTCACTTTCAGGAAATAAAAACCTGTATTTTGTGAAGTCAACACTGTTAGTTGGTATTGTGGCTGTATATAAGGTCGAACACATCATTATATTAACATTTTACCAAAATGAAGCTCGTTTAACCGCATGTTTATTCCTTACATAAATTAAACGCAAAGCATGTAGGGGTTCTACATGCATATAGTATTTGCACAATCAATAACCTATTAGAGTAATACATTGTGGTATATAAACTGAACTTTGTGTTTGTGTCCAAAGCCCGTGGTGGTGACAGTGCATGGCGTTTGTGTGGAAGCAGGTCTGTTGGGAGTTTTAAGTATCATCATCTCATACACTCACCACAACTCTGGAAAGTTCCACGGTTGTACCGTGTATTTTATTTTATTTTTTTCATGTAGCTTAATTATTTAGTATAAATGAAGGCAAGTGTGTGTTCTGTTCATCTCTGCAGTCGTGTGTTCCCTGATAGTCAATGATTGCTGGAGCTCTGGAAATAGCAGGTGAGATTGCAGGCTGGAGTCCCGTTGCTGTCCAGGGAACCAAAGTCAACCTCCGCTACTCCTGAGACCACAGTGTGACTGAGAGCCTAGACTACATGGTAAGAACCTGCTTAAGACATGAATAGCATTTTTAGCCTCAAGGTAGACCCATGCACACACAGTATGGCCGCAAACACAAAGTAGAGCGGTCGAAATCTGAGATTTCTCCTCTGCGTCTCCAGGCTACTTGCAACATGAACATGTTGCAGACACAGGATCTTATGAAGTCAGCGCAGGCAGCCCTGGAAAAGAAGAGCCCGAAAGACGTGCCCTTCTCCAAGCTTTAAAGGAGAAGATCCAGGGCTGTTGAAGCTGTGGTGGAACTGAGACTTCATCATCCACATATCTTTAGTTCTTCTTGCTAAGTCTCAGTTTCTTCTTAGTCTTTTTATTTTTAGACTGGTCAAAAGACTGATTAGTGGAAGTGAAATGATAGATGAACTTTTTAATTACTTGCTTTATTATTTGCAGGTGCTTTGTACAGTAAGACAGGGTAACTAATACTCAAAAGCTTGTTTTGTGTGTTAACATGTACAGTAGATATAGTACATATTAGCACTTTTTTTTTTTTTTTTTTTTTTCTGATGCTGTGACTGTAGAATGTAGTGCAGTTAACACTGTAAATTTCCTTGGATGCTTTAAATCCGTCAATCTGTCACCCACATGTCATTCTGGGGGACGAAGAGGAGGAAGCTGGACAGATAAATTTATCATTGCTGTGTTTCCTCAGTCGAGTGCAGAAAGAAGAAAAACAACACAACTGATTTAAAATAAAAATATAGAAAACAATCTAATGTAAGGTTCTGATCCGGTTTGCTTTCAGCAGGAAGGCTGTCCTCGTTCCTGTTGCTCTTTCTCTTCTATTAGTCCATTTGTCCAGTCTGAATCGGTTTGATTGTTTGATTCGTTTCGAGACGATTCAGAGTCAAATAATTTTCTAGTGAGAGTCGCACACTTCCAAACGAACTAGACTGAGATGTGTATTTGATTCTCACTAGAAAGTGATTTGACTCTGAATGAACTCGAAATGAATCAGTCAAACTGATTCAGACTCTATAAAAGGACTATGAGATGTGATTAAGATATATATTCCCATGTTTTGCTTTACAATTCGTGTGTGTGTGTGTGCGCGCATGTGGTTTTTTTTTTCAGGAGAACGAGAAACTCTGACACGAGTACATCCTGACCATTGGTACTGTGTACACATCAACATATACACACGTCTCCATGCTGGACATCTCAGGAGCTTTCACACACAGTGCTAGGAATATCCCGGGACAGAGAAACGCACCTCCTAAGTGAGCGAGTTTAGCGTCAACCTGTGAAATTTGCTGTAGCGTGAACACTTCGCCTCTGTGAGCTTCACTCTCCGTCAGGTTCACTGTAATTAGACATAAAATGTACATAATGTTTATTTTTCATACATTTAGGACTTGAGGTGTTGTTTTTTTTTTTAACTCTTCGAGGAACAGATGATTTTTTGAGGCAGCTTCATCACTACCTGCTCAGTTTGACTCAAAAATGTAATGACCGGTTTCAAAAAGTCACGATGTCTTCAGTTCATGTGATTTTTACTGTTTAATTTAAACAGGAAATCTGAAATATTTTTGTTCCTTTGTTTCCACTACTGTCTTTTTGCTGTGACCTTGAACACAGTTGTAATTTAAAAAAATAAAAATAAAAATAAATGATCATTCTAGTTCTCACTTTGCTTGTCCTAATTGTCCTGTATCTGTTAAATCCGTTTCATCTGTGGTCTTTGTCTGTATGAACACTTGTAGAAATTACATATAGTCCATATTTTTAAATGATTTTATTCATGATTTTGAATTTAAATAAAGATGTTCTTTAATTCTGTATTTTGTCATTTAATTATCATTAGAAATCAGAAGATCAGATTAAAGCCACGGCTTCTTTACCTGCCAAAGCTGTAAACGTTTCAATAAACCAGTCAATAGATCAGCTGAATAAATGTAGATTTTTAATTTACTGATTAGATGTATTGATGGTGTTGATGGATTATTTGAAGATTTTTATTGATCTTGAACAATCATTCAGTTAAATATTTTTTTTAAACTTGATAGTTGATTAAATAAATGTAGCGTAATGTACTGAGTCAAATATGAAAACTACAAATAAAATATCTGTGTATAATTAAAAAACCTCACTTAATACAAGAAATTCATATCCTAAATGTTGCAAGTGATTAATTTAAAAAATTAAATTGAACAAGAGTAAGAAAGTATATTTTTAATTAAAATTTAATTAGAAAGGAGCACTTTTTATGTATTTGTATATCTTATCCTGTATCGTGTTTAAGAAGAAGGGAATAATGAAGCTTTTTATGAAATAATATTTGGGTTTATTTTATTTTATCCTCACAGATTCAAATTTACGTCAACGTCCGTTACGTTGGTGACGTCACCGCGAGCGCGAGAAGACGAAGTGTATTCCCAGTCTGAGAATATTGCATGATTTACTTTTATAAGTGGACGTGGCTGAACGACATTTAGCTTCACTGGCTAATTAGAGCTCTTTTACTAGTTTAATGGCTGAGTCATCCGGCTTCGCGCATGCGCAGTGTGGGTTAAGGCGCTATAGTTCTCTTCTTTTTTGTTTTAACGCTAAAGGTGCATTACCGCCACCTACTGGACTGGAGTGTGGGCAGAAAAAATCAAATAAAATGGAGGGAAAAAAAATAATTTATACCAAAACAATACTACGCAAATAAAGGAAAATAAAGAGATAAATAACTATATACTAGATATTCAGCCACAGTTCTTGTATACAACTTACAACCATTGCATATAGACATGTGCATAACCTAATAGACCTATATAAGATATAACCCAGCACACCTATACTATAGCACTTGCATTGGAAACGTGCATTACCGTCAAACGTTTAGACACATTCATTCTTTATTCACCCCCCGAAAAAAATACATCCAAAATAGATCAAAATAATTTAGGATATAAATTTTTAATTTTTAGGATCTTCAAAGTAGATGCCCTTTTTCCAGAAATGTATTCTTGGCATTTCTCACTTGATATCTTGAGGAATTTCCCTGAGATGCTTTTTAAACAGTAGCTGAGTTTATGTGGACAACAATAATCCACTCTTAATCCGATTAAGATCATACTCTAATTAAGAAACTACCATGTAAACAGCAATTTTTACTTACCTTAATCTAATTAAGGTCATAATCGAAGTAAGCAATAATCTAATTAACCCTCTTACCCCGTATGGCCGAAAAACCGGTTTGCCTGTCTTTGATCTATTCCCGTAAGGACCATAGACCGGCTTGGTCGTCTATGCCAAATCCCCGTAAGGCCGATATAGAGGATTTACAGTGTAAACGTTATCCCCGTAAGGCCAGTGTACCGGCATTACTCTGCTATGATTCCTTACTTATTTAATTATTATTTTTTCACCCGGAAGGTTGATGACGTCACGATGTGATTACGTTATTACGCCGGCATTACGATGAAGCTGATCCAAGCGTGAATATTGGTGTACTAGTAGAAGTGAACTAAAAATGCCAAAGCGAAAAGCTAATCCTGTTCCAGCTAAAGTTACACCTACAGTGAACACAGGTACATCTAAAACAGTGAAAAAAAGAAAAAACACAGAGTTACACAGGTGAGAGCCAGGATTCTAGAAGCCAAAACCGATAGAGACGCAATCTCTCCTGATTCAGACCCTGATCCGTCTTCGTCTTCAGCATCAACCAGTGCGACTGACACTGCAGGGGTCTGGAGTCATAACCTGACCATCTCTGTGCATTCGTGAAAACACTACCTGCTGGTCTGATTATCACCAGAAACTTGACTTTTGG